>NW_019721002.1:1226233-1227407 GCF_002891405.2 Cryptotermes secundus | reverse complement strand
TAAAGTAGGAGTTTGTACTACAACTCGCATCACTACTACCTATTATTATTATTATTATTATTATATAACAATGTAAGAATGTATCACTGTCTCATATTAGCTTCACCATCTATTTGAGCCACGAGCCGCCACTGTGGAAGACGAAGTTGTCATAACCTTGGCGGTCCTTTGGTAAGGCACTGGCACATGGTTTAGGAGATACGTGGTTCGAGTACATGATTATTTTTGTGAGAAAAGAAATTAAAAAATTTTTGCATGTAGGAAGCAAATCGTACTATATGAGGAAGGTGAAGGTATAGATCTGGGGTTACGTGGGTAAGACATTGGCGCAGTATTGGGAAGGTACCGGGTTCGAGACCACGGTGTCTTTTATCAAGTGAAATTGAAAAGTGAATAAATAAATGCGATTTTTCTGCAGCTATAAACCAAGTCGTAGAGTATGAGGAGGATCGCAGAAGGCTGTAGCATAGATGTTCTGGTGGTCTAGAGGTAAGGCACCGGTGTTGTATGTAAAAGGTCCGTGGTCGAGACCACACGAATTTTTGTAATGAGATTTTTATGGAATTACTATATAGCGAGATGTAACATACGAGGAAGATTACAGGTGAAAAATTTCCGTGGCATTGGTGGCCTATTTGCATAATACCGGCGTAGTGTGTAGACGTTCCGAGGTTCGGAACCAGCGAAAGTTTTATAAAATAGAAATGGAGTTAATAAGATTTTCTGTAATTACAACAGATGTAACATAAAGGAAGATTAAAGATAAGAACTCTTCGTGGCACGGGTGCTCTAAGGATAAGACACCGGCGTAGTAAAGACGATTTCGAAGGTTCGAGACCACGTATAGTTTTGTGATTTAGAAAGTAAGTTAATTGATTTTTCTGAATTATAACCGAAGATGTAGCTTAAGAAGAAGATTAAAGAAAATAAATTTCTGTGGTGCTGGTGGTCTAGGACTAAGACGTCAGCTTAGTGTTCAGAAGGTCCCTGGTTCAAAACCACTAGGATTTTTGTGAAAAAGAAAATGGAAAGAAGTTAAGAGATAGGGTAAGGGAAGAAGGAGAGATAGAGGGAGGGACCGGGGTGAGGGAAGATTTTACTTTTTGCGGCCGCTTATTAAAACACTCTCCTAAGCGAGTATAGGCTTTCATTGAAAAAAAATTGCCCCACCTCC
>NW_019721002.1:1224243-1224758 GCF_002891405.2 Cryptotermes secundus | reverse complement strand
ATAATAATAATAATAATAATAATAGGTAGTAGTGATGCGAGTTGTAGTACAAACTCCTACTTTAAAACACGTGAAAACATTTTGCACTTAACAGTATTACACAATTTAAGCAGGCTCCATTGCAATTCACGCCATTAATTAAAATAATCCTTTAAAAGTTACCTCATTTATACAGGAACTGCGCTCGTCTATTCTTCTGTGAAGCAAACAAATCAATCACTTTTTGGTTGAATGCCGGAATCTCTGCAATCATGTCCTTGTGAATGCTAAGTACAGCCAGTGCCTTCAGACGCTCTTGACCCATTGAGTTCCTTAGATATGTCTTAACTCTTTTTAGAGTGCTGAAACAACGCTCAGAATCGGCGGTTGATTTTGGAGTTGTAAGTACAATATCTGTCAGTTTGTGCATTTCTGACAGAGCGGCTTCCAGATTGTTCTTTCTTATTAATGTCCAAAGTGGATGAAATGTGCATGAGGAAATGTATCTCTTATTTTTACCTGGACCCCGCTGTTCC